>NC_088234.1:60804105-60839105 GCF_036934945.1 Oncorhynchus masou masou
CACACGTACTACATGCTTACTACACGCTTACTACATGCTTACAACACGGTTACTACACACTAATTACAAGCTTACTACATGCTTACAACACAGTTACTACACACTTATTACACGCTTACTACATGCTTACTACATGCTTAATACATGGTTACTACCCACTTACTACACGCTTACTACATGGTTACTACACGCTTACTCACACTTACTACATGCTTGCTACATGCTTACTACAAACGTACTACACACTGCATGCTTACTACAGACTTACTACATGCTTACTATATGGTTACTACATGCTTACTACACGCTTACTACATGCTTACTACACACTTACTACATGCTTACTACACGCTTACTACATGCTTACTACACACTTACTACATGCTTACTACACACTTACTACATGCTTACTACACACTTACATGCTTACTACACACTTACTACATGCTTACTATACGGTTACTACATGCTTACTACACGCTTGCTACTTGCTTACTACACACTTACTACATGCTTACTACACACTTACTACATGCTTACTATATGGTTACTACATGCTTACTACACACTTGCTACATGCTTACTACACGTTAACTACACACTTACTCTCTAAAAATAAAACCAGTCAGATGACTGCAGAAATCAGACCTTCAGAGAGATGAGCAGTGGTTTATCTCTCTGCTCTCCTCACAGTGACTCCTAACCACATCTGAATGAATGGCAGTGATCTCTCTCTCTCAGATCGAAAGACAGACAGTGAATCAGCCCTGGTACTGTGGTGGGTGTCAGGGAGCATAGACTGACACTGAAGGCTTTGTATTGGGGGTGAATGGGCACCATTGGAGAAGGCCCTAGCTGTGACACACACACACATGCACACACACACATGCACATACACACACGTACACACACACATCTACAGATGGGAATGTTTTGTGGTGATGAAGGCTCCTATTGTGTGTCTGTAGGATATCCAGACAGAGAGGTCAGGAGGCAACCTATATTGATTGCGTCCCCAAATGGAACCCTATACACTACATAATGTACTACTTTTGACCAGAACCCTATGGGCCCTTAGTGCACTGCCTATGGGCTATTTCGGACATGGCCCAAATGGCCCATAGGTTCACTCAGTAGGGTGCTTTCTGCTACTCAGTGGATCAACAGACTGTGTGTGTGTGTGGTGTGTGTGTGTGTGTGTGTATTTGTGTGTGCCTGTGAATCAGGGTTTTAATATAGATTTAGGATTCATATGCAATGTATTCTTCCTCTGTTTTCCAGCTGTGCCCCGCAACAAGTATAGTGGAGTGCATAAGAAGTAGTTTGAATTCAAAACAGATTGCCATCAAAACTATAATTTCCCCTTTTCTCTCTGTCCTTTATCTCTCTCTACCCCTTTCTCTCTCTATCCCCCCCTCTCTCTCTCTCTCTGTCTCTCTCTCTCTCTCTCTCTCGCTCTCAATTCAATAAACTTTTTTTGCTATGGAAAGCCAGAGCAAAATCCTAGGTGCCATTGTCTGCTGTTGTGCCCTTGAGCAAGACACTTAACCCCTCAAAAACAACAGCTCCCCTGGTGCCCAGTATGTTTGTGTGATTTTCGGAGGGTTTTAAAATCGGAAGTCAAATTTCGATTGGACCTTGTGAGCAATTAACCAACAAAGTGATCTTAATTCATTAATCTTAACATAACATTTAGCCATCTCTCTCTAAGTGTGGTAGGTTCATGGAAGCGGTTGGGGTGGCGGGGGAGGTACAGTGCACTCTAGGATTGTTTTTGACAGCATGACCCTTGATCTTCCTTCCAGTCGCTCAGAGTGCTCTGTCTCTGGCTGGGACTGAAGCACAGACACTCACAGGTTTCTCAACACTAGAGAGAGACAGGATGGGGGGAGGAGAGAGAGAAATTGACATTGAGAGGTGGAGAGAAAGACAAACAACATTGTAAATACAACCCATATTTATTTTCCCTTTAGTACTTTAACTATTGCACATCATTACAACACTGTATATTTTGTATTTTTTATTTAACCTTTATTTAACTAAGAAAGTCAGTTAAGAACAAATTATTATTTACAATGACGACCTAACCCGGCGCCCCCCTATGGGACTACCAATTATGGACGGATGTGATTCAGCCTGGAGTTGAACCAGGGACTGTAGTGACGCCTCTTACACTGAGACGCAGTGCCTTAGACCGCTGCTCCACTCGGGAGCCCTCCATAATAGACATATTGTCACGGTCGCCGTCGTCGTGGAAATGACCGGACCAAGGACAGCGTGGTGAGCGTACATTTTTCTTTATTATAAGTTTCGCCAACAAAACAAGAAACGGCCGTGAAGCTTACTAGGGCTACACAGGCCACTAACAAAGACAACTACCCACAACTAAGGTGGAAAAACAGGCTGCCTAAGTAGGATTCCCAATCAGAGACAACGATAGAGTGACTGAGAACCATACCCGGCCAAAACATAGAAACCAAGAACATAGAGTTTCCCACCCGAGTCACACCCTGACCAACCAAACATAGAGAATAAAACGATCTCTACTGTCAGGGCGTGACACATATTATGACATGTGAAATGTCTTTATTCTTTTGGAACTTTTGTGAGTGTAATGTTTACTGTAAAAAAAAAATATATTTCACTTTTGTTTATTATCTAATTCACTTGCTTTGGCAATGTAAACATATGTTTCCCATGCCAATAAAGCCCCTTAAA
Source organism: Oncorhynchus masou masou (assembly GCF_036934945.1). Taxonomy (NCBI): domain Eukaryota; kingdom Metazoa; phylum Chordata; class Actinopteri; order Salmoniformes; family Salmonidae; genus Oncorhynchus; species Oncorhynchus masou. The sequence continues at coordinate 60,806,824 of NC_088234.1, forward strand.
TTGAATTGAATTTAGCCAATTAGGATCTGGCTATATAAACTTAATAATTTATAGAACCCATTGCCCTTTATGATTGTGAGGTCTGGAGTCCGCTCACCAACCAAGAATTCACAAAATGGGACAAACACCAAATTGAGACTGCATGCAGAATTCTGCAAAAATATGCTCCGTGTACAACGTAAAACACCAAATAATGCATGCAGAGCAGAATTAGGCCGTTACCCACTAATTATCAAAATCCAGAAAAGAGCCATTCAGTTCTACAACTACCTAAAGGAAGCGATTACCAAACCTTCTATAACAAAGCCATCACCTACAGAGAGATGAACCTGGAGAAGAGCCCCCTAAGCAAGCTGGTCCTGGGGCTCTGTTCACAAACACAAACACACCCCACAGAGCCCCAGGACAGCAGCACAATTAGACCCAATCAAATCATGAGAAAAAAATATAATGACTTGACATATTGGAAAGAATTAACAAAAAACAGAGCAAACTAGAATGCTATTTGGCCCTAAACAGAGAGTACACTGGCAGAATACCTAACCACTGTGACTGACCCAAACTTAAGGAAAGCTTTGACTATGTATAGACTCAGTGAGCATAGCCTTGCTATTGAGAAAGGCTGCTGTAGTCAGACATGGCTCTCAAGAGAAGACAGGCTATATGCACATTGCCCACAAAATGAGGTGGAAACTGAGCTGCACTTCCTAACCTCCTGTCCAATGTATGACGATATTAAAGACACGTTTCCCTCAGAATACAAACCCAATTTTGATAAACTCCCATATCTATTGGGTGAAATACCACAGTTTGCCATCACAGCAGCAAGATTTGTGACCTGTTGCCACAAGAAAGGGCATGCAGCGAAGAACAAACACCATTGTAAATAACCCATATTTATGTTTATTTATTTTCCCTTTTGTACTTTAACTATTTGCACATCATATGACATTTGTAAAGTTTTTTATTATTTTGCAACTTTTCCGAGTGTAATGTCTACTGTCTACATTTTGATTGAATTGAGAGCGAGAGAGATGCAATGAGGAGGGAAGGGAAAAAGAAAGGTCAGAATGAGGGAGTATTGTAGTAATGAAGAGAGGAGAGTGACACAGAGAGAGAGAGCGAGAGAGAGGAGTCTCAATGTAAACATGATAAAGCTTATCACAGATACTGGAGACAACTGTAATGGGTCAATGTAAGATCACTAAAGTTCATATTTTGTTTATAGTGATCAACACAATGTGTAACATATTTACAGTTTCTGTAATACACATGATTTACATTCTTCAATAAACTGTATTGATGTGGAAAGTTAAAGCATTTACATTGTCAAAGTAAACATAAAAGTAGAGATTTCTCTCTAGGAGTGTGGTAGGTTCAAGGAAGCAGTGTGTGTGGGGGTTGGGGTGACAGGGGAGGTGCAGTGCACTCTGGGAATGTTTTGACAGCATGACCCTTGATCTTCCTTCCAGTCGCTCAGAGGGCTCCGAGGGCTCTGTCTCTGGCTGGGGCTCTAACACAGACACTCAGACTGTCAGGTTCCTCAACACTAGAGAGAGACAGGGAGAGGATGGGGGGGAGGAGAGAGAGGAGATGAGAGAGGGGGATGTAACCAAGGAAGCAACAGGCCTAGAAAGTAAGAGTATTGAAACTAGGAAGTTGTGAGTGTGAGAGAAAACAGGTTGATGATCAATAGACTTGATGCTGAATGTTCTGGATAGACAGCTTTTACCTTTCAAAGACCGCCTCTACACTGGTGGTTATTTAGTATTTTCATAGAAATGAAATACATAAAAGGACTTTTATAGACGTGCATTGAGAAACCATATCAGGCAACAGCTCAGATATAGACCCAAGCAAGGCAATGGATTTAGAGGGACATACAGAGGCATACAGGCATAGACACAAAGACACACACACACACACACTGACGACAGTAGCATGTAACATTTCTTCCCATCGTCCACTCTTTGCTCCCTCCCTGTGCTCTGAAATTAGATGGGAATGTGCACTACTGTCTGTCTGTGTCTCAACCAAGCCACTCAACCTTTGCTTGATGACTCACACTGAATTATTGCGCTTCTCTATCGATCGCTACATAATTCAGTCTAAATCTGATATCATTGAAGTTGTTTGTGGTGACTAGGGGCCTTGTACAAAACTAAGTTGTCAGTGATTGGATTGTCTGTAACCAATCAGAGTATTAATTTTCTAAATATCGATTTACCCACTTGTATTCTGGCTCTGGCTCAAACCATTGGTTTCTGGGACCAATCAGACGGTCTGAATGTGTTCGCATTCTAGAAGGGTCAGGGAAGGAGTCAGATCCAGACTCATTGTGGAGAAACAAACGTTAGTCGGCATGGCGTAGCATTTCGCCGGAGCAATGAGTCTAAGTAGCCAGGCAAACTCAACCTGCCCTTGTCATTCACTGGCCTGGTAGCCTAATGCCATGTGCTGCTGTAGAATCTTTTGGTTGTCTTCTGGAATGGTTGTCTTCTGAAGGCCCATGGCTATACCACAGTGTGGTAGATAACATCAAACCCCTTTACAGTGAGATTTGACCTCACTTTATACAAATTAGACCTCTATTCCAACAGTGAGTCATTTCAAAAGTTTGTCTTACTGAATATGCAATATATGGACATGGAAATGTGATATCTCACTATGAATGTAATACATATACAGATGAAGTTGGAAGCTTACATACACCTTAGCCAAATACATTTAAACTCAGTTTTTCACCATTTCTGACATTTAATCCTAGTAAAAATGCCCTGTCTTAGGTCAGTTAGGATCACAACTTTATTTTAAGAATGTCAAATGTCAGAATAATAGTAGAGAGAATGATTTATTTCAGCTTTTATTTCCCTCATCGCATTCCCAGTGGGTCAGAAGTTTACATACACTCAATTAGTATTTGGTAGCATAGCCTTTAAATTGTTTAACTTGCGTCAAACGTTTCGGGTAGCCTTCCACAAGCTTCCCACAATAAGTCAGGTGAATTTTGGCCCATTACTCCTGACAGAGTTGGTGTAACTGAGTCAGGTGAGTCGGCCTCCTTGCTCGCACACATCTTTTCAGTTCTGCCCACAAATGTTCTATGGGATTGAGGTCAGGGCTTTGTGATGGCCACTCCAATACCTTGACTTTGTTTTGCTTAAGCCATTTTGCCACAACTTTGGAAGTATGCTTGGGGTCATTGTTTAGTGGTTTTCTTCTGGTGAAAGAGAGGCGGACCAAAATGCAGCGTGGTTAGTTTTGTACATCTTGAATAAAGATGAAAACACAACAATCTACAAAACAAGAAATGTGAAAAAACCAAAACAGTCCTATCTGGTGCCACAAACACAAAGACAGGAACAATCACCCACAAAACCCAACACAAAACAGGCTATCGAAATATGGTTCCCAATCAGAGACAATGACTAACACCTGCCTCTGATTGAGAACCATATCAGGGCAAACACAGAAATAGACAAACCAGTCACACAACATAGAATGCCCACCCAGCTCACGTCCTGACCAACACTAAAACAAGGAAAACACACAAGAACAATGGTTAGAACGTGACACATTGTCCATTTGGAAGATCCATTTGAGACCAAGCTTTAACTTCCTGACTGATGTCTTGAGATGTTGCTTCAATATATCCACATCATTTTCTTGCCTCATTATGCCATCTATTTTGTGAAGTGCACCAGTCCCTCCTGCAGCAAAGCACGCACACAACATGATGCTGCCACCCCTGTGCTTCATGGTTGGGATGGTGTTCTTCTTCTTGCAAGCCTCCCCCTTTTTCCTCCAAACATAACGATGGTCATTATGGACAAACAGTTCTATTTTTGTTTCATCAGACCAGAGGACATTTCTCCAAAAACTAGGATCTTTGTCCCCATGTGCAGTTGCAATCCGTAGTCTGGCTTTTTTGTGGTGGTTTTAGAGCAGTGGCTTCTTCCTTGCTGAGCGGCCTTTCAGGTTATGTCGATATAGGACTCGTTTTTACTGTGGATATAGATAGTTTTGTACCTGTTTCCTCCAGCATCTTCACAAGGTCCTTTGCTGTTGTTCTGGGATTGATTTGCACTTTTCTCACCAAAGTCAGTTCATCTCTAGGCGACAGAACGCGTCTCCTTCCTGAGTCGTATGACGGCTGTGTGGTCCCATGGTGTTTATACAGATGAACGTGGTACCTTCAGGCGTTTGGAAATTGCTCCCAAGGATGAACCAGACATGTGGAGGTCTATTTTTTTCTGAGGTCTTGGTTGATTTCTTTAGATTTTTCCATGATGTCAAGCAAAGAGGCACTGAGTTTGAAGGTAGGCCTTGAAATACATCCACAGGTACACCTCCAATTGACTCAAATGATGTCAATTCGCCTATCAGAAGCTTCTAAAGCCATGACATCATTCCATGGAATTTTCCAAGCTGTTTAAAGGTATGGTCAACTTAGTGTATGTAAACCTCTGACCTACTGGAATTGTGAAACAGTAAATTATAAGTGAAATAATCTGTCTGTGAACAATTGTTGGAAAAATTACTTATGTCATGCACAAAGTAGATGTCCTAACCGACTTGCCAAAACTATAGTTTGTTAACAAGAAATTTGTGGAGTGGTTGAAAAACAAGTTTTAATGACTCCAAGATAAGTGTATGTAAACTTCCGACTTCTGTATATACAATACATATACAGTATATCACAAAAGTGAGTACACCCCTCACATTCTTGTAAATATTTGAGTATATCTTTTCATGTGACAACACTGAAGAAATGACACTTTGCTTCAATGTAAAGTAGTGAGTGTACAGCTTGTATAACAGTGTAAATTTGCTGTCCCCTCAAAATAACTCAACACACAGCCATTCATGTCTAAACCGCTGGCAACAAAAGTGAGTACACCCCTAAGTGAAAATGTCCAAATTGGGCCCAAAGTGTCAATATTTTGTGTGGCCACCATCATTTTCCAGCACTGCCTTAACCCTCTTGTGCATGGAGTTCACCAGAGCTTCACAGGTTGCCACTGGAGTCCTCTTCCACTCCTCCATCACGACATCACGGAGCTGGTGGATGTTAGAGACCTTCCACTCTTCCACCTTCCGTTTGAGGATGCCCCACAGATGCTCAATAGGATTTAGGTCTGGAGACATGCTTCGCCAGCCCATCACCTTTACCCTCAGCTTCTTTAGCAAGGCAGTGGTCGTCTTGGAGGTGTGTTTGGGGTCGTTATCATGTTGGAATACGATGACACCAAATTTAACACACCTGCTCTCTATTCACACCTGAGACCTTGTAACACTAATGAGTCACATGACACGGGGAGGGAAAATTGGGCCCAATTTTGTCTGCCATATCAGGGGACTGTACTGTACAGTACACGGACACATTAGCTGAAGGCATCCTTGCCAAACTACCAATAAAGAATATTGATGCAGTAGAGATATTCATAATGGTTCCACTTTAGTTTACATGTAACTTAACGTAGCAGGCGTAAAAGAAAAGCGTGAAACTAGATCCTCTACATATGGTCTTGACGAAAAGAAAAAAAGCAGTCTGGGGAGGCTCTCTTCTGCTCTGTTCAACCGATCCAGTAAATGTAGAGGAGGAGTTAAGATGGAGTGACGGCTTGTTAACGTCCAAAAGAGGAAGTCTCATCACAGGCTCTCTTTCCGTTTCCCCTAAAAACCTAAACATCCTGGGGACTAAGCAGAGTCTACCTTAATTAGAACTGTTAACAGACTTAATGAATTGTTATACCAAATCAATTACTATAGAGTGTAATTGTTGTTATGTTGTCATATGTTAATACATTGCACTTACCACTTCCAGCCAATAGGCTTATAGTTTGAGCTGGTTTGAGTTGGTTCAGAGGGGAGGTCAGAATAAAATAGATTAAAATAGAACAGAATAGGAGATGAGAATATAATTGTGTGGATACACTACATACAAAATAGCTTTAAACAGTATTATAAACTGGGTGGTTCGATCCCTGAATGCTTATTGGCTGAAAGCCGTGGTATATCAGACCGTATTCCATGGGTATGAGAACATTTATTTTTACTACTCTAATTTCTTTCGTTACCAGTTTATAATAGCAATAAGGCACCTCGGGGGTTTATGATATATGACCAATATACCACAGGTAAGGGCTGTTTCTAGGCACTCTATGTTGCATCTTGCTTCAGAACAGCCCTTAGCCATGGTATATTGGCCATATACCACACCCCCTTGGGCCTTATTGCTTAATTATACCATTATTATTGTTTCTTATTGGCTTGAAGGGCATTCTAGGAGAGTGATTAAGGGTTGCCTAATTGTAAACGTAATGTTATTTGTTTTGTGATGTTTGATGGTTGTCCTGTGTTGCTCAGTTGGTAAGAATGTGGCCCTAGCAATGCCATGGTGGTGGGCTCGATCCCCACACATACTAAAATGTATGCACTCACTGTAATGTAAGTCTATTTTCTGTTCTGTAGATTCAGATTTCTGACAATGAATGAGATCATTGGTTGTTGTTGTCAATAAGTGTCATTTTGCCTACTCTTACAATGTAATTTATGACATCGATGTACTTTATGATAGCGATCTAATTTATGACAACGATGTACTTTATGACATCGATGTACTTTATGATAGCGATGCACTTTATGACAGCGATGTACTTTATGACAGCGATGTACTTTATGACAACGATGTACTTTATGACAGCGATGTACTTTATGACAGCGATGTACTTTATGACAACGATGTACTTTATGACAACGATGTACTTTATGACATCGATGTACTTTATGACAACGATGTAATTTATGACATCGATGTACTTTATGATAGCGATCTAATTTATGACAACGATGTACTTTATGACATCGATGTACTTTATGATAGCGATGCACTTTATGACAGCGATGTACTTTATGACAGCGATGTACTTTATGACAGCGATGTACTTTATGACAACGATGTACTTTATGACAGCGATGTACTTTATGACAGCGATGTACTTTATGACAGCAATGTACTGTGGGATTTTATTGTCTGTAAATCTGAAAATCATCCACATCCAGGAACTGTGATTTACTGCCTGTTATGTTATTGAGCATTTATTGTAGGTCTACGTCCCAAATGACACCATGTTATATCGTGCACTACTTTTGGCCAGAGCCCTAAGGATCAAGAGTTGTGCACTACAGGGAATAGGGTGCCATTTGGTGTGCAGACTAGAAGTTCATATTGAGGTCTATGGTCTGGGTGCTCTGCAACCATTGTTGTGAACTTTAGCTGTTTCAGCAGACAGGCTCTGGTTTATTGGATCATTAATTCAAATTTCAGGACTAAGAAGAGGTTTGGAAATGTTTCAGGAATACACACCCTTTGTTGGCGATCACTTGATGACCCTCGATGACAGTGTGTGCATGACATGCACAAGTACAGTGAAACGCTTAACTTGATAGTGTGTGTTTGTGTTTGTGTGTTTGTGTATTCCAGACATCTGTCTTTCCCTGTCCCTAGAGAGCGTTACAGATACCAAAGGATTGTTTGTCAATGTCGTATCAATCTAGTATTATGATGTCAAGCTAACTATATATATCACTGAGACATTTTATACTCTCAATTATATTTGGAAGGATGTGTGTGCCTGTGAGTGTGTGTGAATGTGTGTACGCCTGCCTACCTCCAGTTAATAGTGATTGGATAATGTTCATGTTTATATTTAGAATGCTTATCTCAGCAGTCGTAGCTGATACAGCAGCAGCTGCCTGTGGACTGAATAAGAAGCTCGCCACTCGTCAGCACCAGATGATCACTGCATACACTGCATACACTGCATACACTGCATATACAGTTGAAGTCGGAAGTTTACATACACTTAGGTTGGAGTCATTAAAACCACTCAACACATTTTTCAACTGCTCAACAAATTTCTTGTTAACAAACTATAGTTTTGGCAAGTCGGTTAGGACATCTACTTTGTGCATGACAAAGTCATTTTTTCCAACAATTGTTTACAGACAGATTATTTAACTTATAATTCACTGTATCACAATTCCAGTGGGTCAGAAGTTTACATACACTAAGTTGACTGTGCCTTTAAACAGCTTGGAAAATTCCAGAAAATTATGTAATGACTTTAGAAGCTTCTGATAGCCTAATTGACATAATTTGAGTCAATGGGAAGTGTACCTGTGGATGTATTTCAAGGCCTACCTTCAAACTCAGTGCCTCTTTGCTTGAAATCATGGGAAAATCAAGACCTCAGAAAAAAAATTGTAGACCTCCACAAGTCTGGTTCATCCTTGGGAGCAATTTCCAAATGCCTGAAGGTACCACGTTCATCTGTACAAACAATAGTATGCAAGTATAAACACCATGGGACCACGCAGTTGTCATACCACTCAGGAAGGAGACGCATTCTGTCTCCTAGAGATGAACGTACTTTGGTGTGAAAAGTGCAAATCAATCCCAGAACAACAGCAAAGGACCTTGTGAAGATGCTGGATGAAACAGGTACAAAAGTATCTATATCCACAGGAAAGCGAGTCCTATATTGACATAACGTGAAAGGCCGCTCAGCAAGGAAGAAGCCACGGCTCCAAAACCGCCATAAAAAAGCCAGACTACGGTTTGCAACTGCACACAGGGACAAAGATCCTACTTTTTGGAGAAATGTCCTCTGATCTGATGAAACAAAAACAGAACTGTTTGGCCATAATGACCATCGTTATGTTTGGAGGAAAAAGGGGGAGGCTTGCAAGCCAAAGAACACCATCCACTTGGGGTGGCAGCATCATGTTGCGGAGGTGCTTTGCTGCAGGAGGGACTGGTACACTTCACAAAATAGATGGCATGATGAGGCAGGAAAATTATGTGGATATATTGAAGCAACATCTCAAGACTTGGTGCAAATGGGTCTTCAAAATTAACAATGACCCCAAGCATACTTCCAAAGTTGTGGCAAACTGGCTTAAGGACAACAAAGTCAAGATATTGGAGTGGCCATCACAAAGCCATGACCGCAATCCCATATAAAATTTGTGGGCAGAACTGAAAAAGTGTGTGCGAGCAAGGAGGCCGACTAACCTGACTCAGTTACACCAGCTCTGTCAGGAGGAATGGGCCAAAATTCACCCAACTATTATTCTGACATTTGACATCCTTAAAATAAAGTGTTGATCCTAACTGACCTAAAACAAGGCATTTTTACTCGGATTAAATGTCAGGAATTGTGAAAACTGAGTTTAAATTTAGTTGGTTTAAGGTGTATGTAAACGTCCGACTTCAACTGTATGTTGTATATTTATGAATTGTCCCTTATCTGTTTATGTGTAGGGGTTGACTTGGTGCTTGTTGGAGGATGTGAGATTGGCATGACTTTTAGGGTTACATACAGTCATTTTCAGTCATTGTCTTTTGTCTTTTGTGTCTGTTCAGTCTTGCATAGCATCAGTAGACATAATCTGACACACAGAGACACACAGAGACACGCCTCAGCTAAACAAATGATATAAATGGAATGTCTAATAGTCATCCTCATTTCCGGGCTGTATCTATATTTGGAGTCTATATTGGTCAGTAATCCATCACATGCTAACTTTGACTAGCACTGAGCTTGAAATGCCAAGCAAGTCCCTGCCCGACAGCAGTAGGCTCCATGCTAGTGGTAACTGCTAGTGGAATTGCAGTCTATGGGAATGGTATGAGGTTTGTAATTCTCACCTCTATCACCTCAGATTTCTGGGGGTGTACAGTTTTACTCTGGCTCTATTTTGTTAACTATGTCACATTATATTTCAGTTGTTTAGCGTATACTCTTATGCAAAGCGACGTAGTGAGTGTATTGAAGTAAAAAGGCTGATACAACAACCACATATCATTGTCTCATGTAAAAACCTATTCAATTTTGTGTAGAATGCTACCACTATAATCTTAGTTATAGAATATAAGAGTGAAATTCAAGGTTACAAAAAAACGATAACCAATAGAGAAACAAACCACATGGTTAATACGTTCCATCCCAAATGGCACCCTATGACTTACATAATGCACTACCCTATGGGTCTTGGTCAGTGCACTACCCTATGGGTCCTGGTCAAAAGTAGTGCACTGTAAAGGAAATAGGGTTCCATTTGGGACAACCATAGTAGTTCTAGGCTACTATTACTATGGAACTATTTTGATTAACGGTTCTACTATTACTAAAATAAATATATTCCTGTCCAGTCTTTAAAGGAGGATCAACTTGATTTATGCTTTGATCTTTGCTAACGTTTCACTGAGAAGAACCAGTTGTCAGGTTTAAACCACATCCAGATTCCTGTGTTTTCCTTGTAGAACCCACCATGCTGGCACTAGCTTAGCATGCTTACACTATAATTACGTTAGCATGCTAATATGTTAATGCACTAATATGCCAGCACGTTTATCCCAGCACGTTTATACCAGCACATTAGCTAAACTCACATTACAGTCACGAACTGTTTTATCAGGAACGTTACGGCTAATCAGGTAGCCAAACAAAAGCAGAGAGACTAAACTCAGAGAGAGAGGACTGAAGTGGATCAGTGTGTCTTTTGTAGCGTAATCAATTTTTTTCTGTTAGTGGGTCAAAATAAATACAGATTGTGAAAAAGAAGGGGAGAGGAGAGGAGGGAAGCGGGGTCTAGTCTCTCTCTCTCTCTCTCTCTCTCTCATATTTACGCGGGTACATAAGCACACACACACACACACACTCACACACACACACACACACACACACACACACACACACACACACACACACACACACACACACACACACACACACACACACACACACTCTCTCTCTCTCTCTCTCTCTCTCTCTCTCTCTCTCTCTCTCTCTCTCTCTCTGAGTGATGTCCTATGGAATTGGGAGACTGAGAGGGGCCTGCGATACTCCACTATTCCTTTGTTTATGCTGATGGTTTCCAGATGCTAGCAAGGCCAGTGAGACTTCTGATCCCCGTCTGTCTGTGTGTGTGTGTGTGTGTGTGTGTGTGTGTGTGTGTGTGTGTGTGTGTGTGTGTGTGTGTGTGTGTGTGTGTGTGTGTGTGTGTGGCAGCCAAGCAGTCCGGGATCTGAGCCAGCAGCCAGCCAGGAATTAGGAACAAGGCCAGTGCTATCTGGAATACATGGGAAACATGGATTTCTTTGTAATAACCCTAGAATACCATCCAGGAGTCAAGAGAAAGCTGCATTGAGCTCAGTTGTATCCCAAATTGAGGAGAATTGAGCACGATCCCATAACATAATAAACTGATGAACAACGCTTCATTATATCTATGTGTAATCGTTAGCCGTGTGCAACCGTTGGATACAAAAAATATACAATGTATTGTTTCCACTTGGTTTGACTGATTTATTATAAGGTTGATATTTTCGTTAGCACTCCCTTGTCTGTGTTTTTCCACTCATCCCATTCGCTCCTTAGAAAGGTCGCTAGATTGAATCCCTGGGCTGACAAGGTATCCCTGAACAAGGCACTTAACTCACTGTTCCTAGGCAGTCATTGTAAATAAGAATTTGTTCTTAACTGACTTGCCTAGTTAAACAAAGGTTAAAAATAAAAACAATGTAAAAAACATTTGTCGGTGGGGGTCTCTAGGTCTGCCCAGACAGATCCTCAGTGTAGTAGATTTGGGGGTCTCTCTCTCCTGTATACTCTTTCTTGGCCTGCTTGCCCAGTCAGTTCCATAGTGTGGGGGTCTCTGCATCCCCAGCCAACCCAATTCAGGGGGGATTGTTTTGATAAAACAGAGCAGCATTGTGTTGAGGAGGGGCTAGATTTATCACTCTCACAGCACACCTGTTCCTCTCCTCTCTCTTACAGCCAGGACTAGTTGTCTTCATAGGCATTAAAAAGGGACAGCTGCACCCGCAAAGGACCAGGAGAGAGGGAAAGGAGGGAGGAGGGGGAGAGAGGAGAGAGAGTGGGCAGAAGGAGAGAGAGAGAGTGGGCAGAACGAGAGAGAACTAGGGAAACATTGGGCTCATTTATCTGGCTGTGCATCGTGGAATTGATTAATAACCTCCCAGAACGCACCTGGCTGAGGTTCTGGCACGCGATTGGGCTGTCTACCAGGGCACCGGAAACAGCCAATAAAAAGACTGTTTTTGTGGCCATGGTAACACAGCTGAGGAGAGGACAGTGTCATTCTGTGTGTGAGAGAGACTGAAGGAAAGGCCATCTGCAGAACCTGGGTCCTGATTGGCTATCTCTTTACTGAGCCCTTAGACAAAGACATTCTGTGAGAGACTGAAGGAAAGGCCATCTGAGGACCCTGGGTCCCGATTGGCTAATTCTCTACTGAGCCCTCAAACAGAGACATTCTGTGAGAAACTGAAGGAAAGGCCATCTGCAGAACCTGGGTCCTGATTGGCTAACTGTCTACTGAACCCTCAAACAGACATTCTGTGAGAGACTGAAGGAAAGGCCATCTGCAGACCCTGGGTCCTGATTGGCTAACTGTCTACTGAACCCTCAAACAGACTTCTGTGAGAGACTGAAGGAAAGGCCATCTGCAGACCCTGGGTCCTGATTGGCTAACTGTCTACTGAACCCTCAAACAGACATTCTGTGAGAGACTGAAGGAAAGGCCATCTGCAGACCCTGGGTCCTGATTGGCTAACTGTCTACTGAACCCTCAAACAGACATTCTGTGAGAGACTGAAGGAAAGGCCATCTGCAGACCCTGGGTCCTGATTGGCTAACTGTCTACTGAACCCTCAAACAGACATTCTGTGAGAGACTGAAGGAAAGGCCATCTGCAGACCCTGGGTCCTGATTGGCTAACTGTCTACTGAACCCTCAAACAGACATTCTGTGAGAGACTGAAGGAAAGGCCATCTGCAGACCCTGGGTCCTGATTGGCTAACTGTCTACTGAACCCTCAAACAGACATTCTGTGAGAGACTGAAGGAAAGGCCATCTGCAGACCCTGGGTCCTGATTGGCTAACTGTCTACTGAACCCTCAAACAGACATTCTGTGAGAGACTGAAGGAAAGGCCATCTGCAGACCCTGGGTCCTGATTGGCTAACTGTCTACTGAACCCTCAAACAGACATTCTGTGAGAGACTGAAGGAAAGGCCATCTGCAGACCCTGGGTCCTGATTGGCTAACTGTCTACTGAACCCTCAAACAGACATTCTGTGAGAGACTGAAGGAAAGGCCATCTGCAGACCCTGGGTCCTGATTGGCTAACTCTCTACTGAGCCCTTAGACAGAGACATTCTGTGAGAGACTTAAGGAAAGGCCATCTGCAGACCCTGGGTCCTGATTGGCTAACTCTCTACTGAGCCCTTAGACAGAGACATTCTGTAAGAGACTGAAGGAAAGGCCAACTGCAGACCCTGGGTCCTGACTGACTACTGTAACTCTCTACTGAGCCCTCGGACAGAGATTACTTTATTACTCTGTATTATTCAACTTTGTTACTCGTAACCTGAACATGAAAAACACAGTTATCAAGTTGCTCCTTGTATTGAAAGTTTACATGAACCAGTGTTATTTCCTTATCCGTTTTTACACTCCTCTTCCGGCCATCAGTGCTCTCTCAAAGTATCAAATACCTCTTTGCATCCCATTACATCCTCAAATCTGTATGTAGATAGCTGAAGCCTGAAGTGCATTGTTGCCTTGTTTTGCATACATTGTACAAAAATGATAAATGCAGGACGACAGCATCATATCTATAGAACATAGCTTACTTTTTACTAGCTAGTGACTGGCATGTTCCTGTTCGTGCCTCCAGCCATGATGAATTTCACTGACCTCCTGACCTGGGTGGTCTAATCCAAACATAGTGCAGTATAATATGACAGTAGTATGTTAACACATATGAATATTACAATAGTGAAGTTATGAAGGCCTACCCATCTTTCATAGTTTGAGGTTGGTGTTTTAATCAGTGATATTGGACAAGACTGTATTGTGAGTTGGTTTCGTGTCTGTTCTTCTATTCTTTATATGATTTGAAACCACATTTTCCAGTTTTCTATTGTTGAGGTGGGGACAGAGGAACCGTAAATATTCTGTGGTCTTTTTTTAATGACCTGCCTTGACGGCTGAGTTGCATTTCCAAACAAAAACAATATTTCCAAATTGAGACCAGAAAAGAGGTTTCATGCAATTATTACTACCCACAGTTCCCGGAAGCCTCAAAGTTATTTCTCTCCTCTTTGTCTCTCTTTTATCCCTTTCTTTATTCCTACAATCAGAGAAACAAACCACTGTCTAAAAGATGTGTGCAGGCACAAAACCAACAAATGTGTCTTTCATTTTTTTGACAGGCCTAGTTATACTGTATGTGTCCAAAAGCTAGCCTCTCTGGGTTGAGGAATCACTGGTCCAAGGTCAGATATTAGCTCATGTCCCTAAAGTGAAGGGTTAGAATTAGGTCTAATCATCGGATCCCAGATCTGTGGTTTAGGGCAACTCTTCAACCTAGATATGAAGGAACTGGGGTCAGAGGTGGGGCTAGAGACCTTTGAAAAAATACAGTCTTATAATGAGAATAAATTAATCAGAACATTTGGTAATACTGCACAGCTCATAAGGTGTTATAATGTGCTTATAAGGCATTGGGAAGATAGGTTACCATACTTTTCAAACGTTAGGCTTCAAGAGCAAAATGTCCACAGTCCTTTTCCATCAGCGTGTTATAGTGTATATGAGATGTAAAGGTCTGGGGAGTGGTGGTCTGGCCTGGGGTTATAGTGTATATGAGATGTGGTGGTCTGGCCTGGGGTTATAGTGTATATGAGATGTAAAGGTCTGGGGAGTGGTGGTCTGGCCTGGGGTTATAGTGTGTATGAGATGTGGTGGTCTGGCCTGGGGTTATAGTGTATATGAGATGTAAAGGTCTGGGGAGTGGTGGTCTGGCCTGGGGTTATAGTGTGTATGAGATGTGGTGGTCTGTCCTGGGGTTATAGTGTATATGAGATGTAAAGGTCTGGGGAGTGGTGGTCTGGCCTGGGGTTATAGTGTATATGAGATGTAAAGGTCTGGGGAGTGGTGGTCTGGCCTGGGGTTATAGTGTATATGAGATGTAAAGGTCTGGGGAGTGGTGGTCTGGCCTGGGGTTATAGTGTATATGAGATGTAAAGGTCTGGGGAGTGGTGGTCTGGCCTGGGGTTATAGTGTATATGAGATGTAAAGGTCTGGGGCGTGGTGGTCTGGCCTGGGGTTATAGTGTATATGAGATGTAAAGGTCTGGGGAGTGGTGGTCTGGCCTGGGGTTATAGTGTATATGAGATGTAAAGGTCTGGGGCGTGGTGGTCTGGCCTGGGGTTATAGTGTATATGAGATGTAAAGGTCTGGGGAGTGGTGGTCTGGCCTGGGGTTATAGTGTATATGAGATGTAAAGGTCTGGGGAGTGGTGGTCTGGCCTGGGGTTATAGTGTATATGAGATGTGGTGGTCTGGCCTGGGGTTATAGTGTATATGAGATGTAAAGGTCTGGGGAGTGGTGGTCTGGCCTGGGGTTATAGTGTATATGAGATGTAAAGGTCTGGGGAGTGGTGGTCTGGCCTGGGGTTATAGTGTATATGAGATGTGGTGGTCTGGCCTGGGGTTATAGTGTATATGAGATGTAAAGGTCTGGGGAGTGGTGGTCTGGCCTGGGGTTATAGTGTATATGAGATGTGGTGGTCTGGCCTGGGGTTATAGTGTATATGAGATGTAAAGGTCTGGGGAGTGGTGGTCTGGCCTGGGGTTATAGTGTATATGAGATGTAAAGGTCTGGGGAGTGGTGGTCTGGCCTGGGGTTATAGTGTGTATGAGATGTGGTGGTCTGGCCTGGGGTTATAGTGTATATGAGATGTAAAGGTCTGGGGAGTGGTGGTCTGGCCTGGGGTTATAGTGTATATGAGATGTGGTGGTCTGGCCTGGGGTTATAGTGTATATGAGATGTAAAGGTCTGGGGAGTGGTGGTCTGGCCTGGGGTTATAGTGTATATGAGATGTGGTGGTCTGTCCTGGGGTTATAGTGTATATGAGATGTAAAGGTCTGGGGAGTGGTGGTCTGGCCTGGGGTTATAGTGTGTATGAGATGTGGTGGTCTGTCCTGGGGTTATAGTGTATATGAGATGTAAAGGTCTGGGGAGTGGTGGTCTGGCCTGGGGTTATAGTGTGTATGAGATGTAAAGGTCTGGGGAGTGGTGGTCTGGCCTGGGGTTATAGTGTATATGAGATGTGGTGGTCTGGCCTGGGGTTATAGTGTATATGAGATGTAAAGGTCTGGGGAGTGGTGGTCTGGCCTGGGGTTATAGTGTGTATGAGATGTAAAGGTCTGGGGAGTGGTGGTCTGGCCTGGGGTTATAGTGTATATGAGATGTAAAGGTCTGGGGAGTGGTGGTCTGGCCTGGGGTTATAGTGTATATGAGATGTAAAGGTCTGGGGAGTGGTGGTCTGGCCTGGGGTTATAGTGTGTATGAGATGTAAAGGTCTGGGGAGTGGTGGTCTGGCCTGGGGTTATAGTGTGTATGAGATGTAAAGGTCTGGGGAGTGGTGGTCTGGCCTGGGGTTATAGTGTATATGAGATGTAAAGGTCTGGGGAGTGGTGGTCTGGCCTGGGGTTATAGTGTGTATGAGATGTGGTGGTCTGGCCTGGGGTTATAGTGTATATGAGATGTGGTGGTCTGGCCTGGGGTTATAGTGTGTATGAGATGTGGTGGTCTGGCCTGGGGTTATAGTGTATATGAGATGTAAAGGTCTGGGGAGTGGTGGTCTGGCCTGGGGTTATAGTGTATATGAGATGTGGTGGTCTGGCCTGGGGTTATAGTGTATATGAGATGTAAAGGTCTGAGGAGTGGTGGTCTGGCCTGGGGTTATAGTGTATATGAGATGTAAAGGTCTGGGGAGTGGTGGTCTGGCCTGGGGTTATAGTGTATATGAGATGTAAAGGTCTGGGGAGTGGTGGTCTGGCCTGGGGTTATAGTGTATATGAGATGTAAAGGTCTGGGGAGTGGTGGTCTGGCCTGGGGTTATAGTGTATATGAGATGTAAAGGTCTGGGGAGTGGTGGTCTGGCCTGGGGTTATAGTGTATATGAGATGTGGTGGTCTGGCCTGGGGTTATAGTGTATATGAGATGTAAAGGTCTGGGGAGTGGTGGTCTTGCCTGGGGTTATAGTGTATATGAGATGTAAAGGTCTGGGGAGTGGTGGTCTGGCCTGGGGTTATAGTGTATATGAGATGTAAAGGTCTGGGGAGTGGTGGTCTGGCCTGGGGTTATAGTGTATATGAGATGTGGTGGTCTGGCCTGGGGTTATAGTGTATATGAGATGTAAAGGTCTGCGGAGTGGTGGTCTGGCCTGGGGTTATAGTGTATATGAGATGTAAAGGTCTGGGGAGTGGTGGTCTGGCCTGGGGTTATAGTGTATATGAGATGTGGTGGTCTGGCCTGGGGTTATAGTGTATATGAGATGTAAAGGTCTGGGGAGTGGTGGTCTGGCCTGGGGTTATAGTGTGTATGAGATGTAAAGGTCTGGGGAGTGGTGGTCTAGCCTGGGGTTATAGTGTATATGAGATGTAAAGGTCTGGGGAGTGGTGGTCTGGCCTGGGGTTATAGTGTATATGAGATGTAAAGGTCTGGGGCGTGGTGGTCTGGCCTGGGGTTATAGTGTATATGAGATGTAAAGGTCTGGGGAGTGGTGGTCTGGCCTGGGGTTATAGTGTATATGAGATGTGGTGGTCTGGCCTGGGGTTATAGTGCATATGAGATGTAACGGTCTGGGGAGTGGTGGTCTGGCCTGGGGTTATAGTGTATATGAGATGTAAAGGTCTGGGGCGTGGTGGTCTGGCCTGGGGTTATAGTGTATATGAGATGTAAAGGTCTGGGGCGTGGTGGTCTGGCCTGGGGTTATAGTGTATATGAGATGTAAAGGTCTGGGGAGTGGTGGTCTGGCCTGGGGTTATAGTGTATATGAGATGTAAAGGTCTGGGGAGTGGTGGTCTGGCCTGGGGTTATAGTGTATATGAGATGTAAAGGTCTGGGGCGTGGTGGTCTGGCCTGGGGTTATAGTGTATATGAGATGTAAAGGTCTGGGGAGTGGTGTTCTGGCCTGGGTTATAGTGTATATGAGATGTAAAGGTCTGGGGAGTGGTGGTCTGGCCTGGGGTTATAGTGTATATGAGATGTAAAGGTCTGGGGAGTGGTGGTCTTGCCTGGGGTTATAGTGTATATGAGATGTGGTGGTCTGGCCTGGGGTTATAGTGTATATGAGATGTAAAGGTCTGGGGAGTGGTGGTCTGGCCTGGGGTTATAGTGTATATGAGATGTAAAGGTCTGGGGAGTGGTGGTCTGGCCTGGGGTTATAGTGTATATGAGATGTAAAGGTCTGGGGAGTGGTGGTCTGGCCTGGGGTTATAGTGTATATGAGATGTAAAGGTCTGGGGAGTGGTGGTCTGGCCTGGGGTTATAGTGTATATGAGATGTAAAGGTCTGGGGAGTGGTGGTCTGGCCTGGGGTTATAGTGTATATGAGATGTAAAGGTCTGGGGAGTGGTGGTCTGGCCTGGGGTTATAGTGTATATGAGATGTAAAGGTCTGGGGAGTGGTGGTCTGGCCTGGGGTTATAGTGTGTATGAGATGTAAAGGTCTGGGGAGTGGTGGTCTGGCCTGGGGTTATAGTGTATATGAGATGTAAAGGTCTGGGGAGTGGTGGTCTGGCCTGGGGTTATAGTGTATATGAGATGTAAAGGTCTGGGGAGTGGTGGTCTGGCCTGGGGTTATAGTGTATATGAGATGTAAAGGTCTGGGGAGTGGTGGTCTGGCCTGAGTTTCTATAGTGGTCAATAATGGGTGTCTTTTCAATGGAGGAGAATTCCTTCACTCCCCCATACCTCTGTCTGGTCTGAATACCTCTTTAACTTTAGAGTATCATGAATTCAATGTCTGGTCTGAATACCTCTTCAACTTTAGAGTATCATGAGTTCAATGTCTGGTCTGAATACCTCTTCAACATCAGAGTATCATGAGTTCAATGTCTGGTCTGAATACCTCTTCAACTTTAGAGTATCAGGAGTTCAATGTCTGGTCTGAATACCTCTTCAACTTTAGAGTATCAGGAGTTCAATGTCTGGTCTGAATACCTCTTCAACTTTAGAGTATCAGGAGTTCAATGTCTGGTCTGAATACCTCTTCAACTTTAGAGTATCAGGAGTTCAATGTCTGGTCTGAATACCTCTTCAACTTTAGAGTATCAGGAGTTCAATGTCTGGTCTGAATACCTCTTCAACTTTAGAGTATCAGGAGTTCAATGTCTGGTCTGAATACCTCTTCAACTTTAGAGTATCAGGAGTTCAATGTCTGGTCTGAATACCTCTTCAACTTTAGAGTATCAGGAGTTCAATGTCTGGTCTGAATACCTCTTCAACTTTAGAGTATCAGGAGTTCAATGTCTGGTCTGAATACCTCTTCAACATCAGAGTATCAGGAGTTCAATGTCTGGTCTGAATACCTCTTCAACTTTAGAGTATCATGAGTTCAATGTCTGGTCTGAATACCTCTTCAACATCAGAGTATCAGGAGTTCCATGTCTAGCCTTATAACGATTCTCGTCGTCATTGGTGGAAGGAGAGGAGGACCAAAATGCAGCGTCGTAAGTGTTCGTCCTCTTTTAATAGAAACAACTGAACACTACACAAAATAACAATGAAGAGAAAACAAAACAGTTCTGCAAGGTGCAACAAAACACTAAACAGAAAATAAACACCCACAACCAAAATGGGGGAAAACAGGCTACCTAAGTATGATTCTCAATCAGAGACAACGATCGACAGCTGCCTTTGATTGAGAACCATACCAGGCCAAACACAGAAATACATCATAGAAAAAAGAACATAGACTACCCACCCCAACTCACGCCCTGACCAAACTAACAAAAAGACATAAAAAAGGAACTAAGGTCAGAACGTGACAGGCCTGAATACTTCTTCAGCCTCCGGAGCCCAATGAATTGGAAATAACACTTGTAACTGTAAAGTCAGATTTGTCTAAATACAATCTGAACCGTAACAATGTTGAGAGCTGAATTTACTCATCTGAACCTAAAAGTATGTGTTCATTGCATCCCTATCAGTACAGATTTTATTGCGTGTTCTAAATCAGTGTTTCTCAGTGCATTTTCCTGCACGTTTTTGTTCTAGCCCAGCACTAGCACCCTTGATTTAACCACTATGAGTCAGGCCAAACTCTGGGCCCAAGCTTTTCCTAGTCGGGTCACATAGTTTAGAAAAAACCCTGACACTGAGGTGGATGTGAAAACATTCTCATGAGCAGAACTCCAGATACAATCTGTATGTTCTATTGGCTGGTGTTGTATTTTCTTTCTCCCTATATTATAATTCTAGACAATATTAATGATGTTCCAACATGTTGCTCTTCACCTGACTCAGTGAAAGGACTCCCCAATAGAAAATGCATTCTATTTCCCTCCACGTCACAATGACTCCAATCCACTCGATTTGTGGCCTCAGCTACAGTTGCTGGTTGGTTAGTGCTATTTTATTACCTCTCACTCACTCTCTCTCACTCTTTCACTCTCTTTCATTTCACTCTCTTTCATTTCACTCTCTTTCTCTCTCTTTCTCTCTCTCTCTCTCTCTCTCTCTCTCTCTCTCTCTCTCTCTCTCTCTCTCTCCCCCTTAATTTAAAGCAAAGTAGTGTCACGCCTTGGTCTTAGTATTTTGTGTTTTAGTTAATTAGTTGGTCAGGCCAGGGTGTGACATGGGTTTATTGTTTGTTGTATTCTTAGTGGGGTTTTTTAGTTATTGGGATTGTAGCTGATTAGGGGTGTGTGTTACATAGGTTTGGCTGCCTGAGGCGGTTCTCAATCAGAGTCAGGTGATTCTCGTTGTCTCTGATTGGGAACCGTATTTAGGTAGCCTGGGTTTCGCTTTGTATTTCGTGGGTGATTGTTCCTGTCTCTGTGTTAGTGTTCACCAGTCAGGCTGTAATAGGTTTCACGTTCCGTTTTGTTGTTTTGTATTTATTAGTTATTTCATGTATAGTTTCGTTATTTGTTTCATTAAAGAACATGATTAATCAACACGCTGCATTTCGGTCCGACTCTCTTTCGACAAACGAAGAACGTCGTTACAAGTAGTGATTTTTACAACGAATCTCAGTGTTTCTCTCGTGTTCTGGACGTATGGTGTTCTGGACGTATGGTGTTCTATAGTGTTCTGTACTTATGGTGTTCTGGACCTATGGTGGTCTATGATGTTCTGCACCTATGGTGTTCTATGATGTTCTGGACCTATGGTGTTCTACGGTGTTCTGCACCTATGGTGTTCTGTACCTATGGTATTCTATGGTGTTCTGCACCTATGGTGTTCTATGATGTTCTGGACCTATGGAGTTCTATGGTGTTCTGGCCCTATGGTGGTCTATGATGTTCTGGACCTATGGTGTTCTGTACCTATGGTGTTATATAATGTTATGCACCTATGGTGTTATATGGTGTTCTGCACCTATGGTGTTATATGGTGTTATGCACCTATGGTGTTATATGGTGTTATGCACCTATGGTGTTATATAATGTTATGCACCTATGGTGTTATATGGTGTTCTGCACCTATGGTGTTCTATGGTGTTATGCACCTATGGAGTTTTATGGTGTTCTGGACCTATGGTGGTCTATAAGGTTATGCACCTATGGTGTTATATGGTGTTCTGCACCTATGGTGTTTAATGGTGTTCTGCACCTATGGTGTTATATAATGTTATGCACCTATGGTGTTATATATGCACCTATGGTGTTATATAATGTTATGCACCTATGGTGTTATATGATGTTCTGGACCTATGGAGTTCTATGGTGTTATGCACCTATGGTGTTCTATGGTGTTATGCACCTATGGTGTTCTATGGTGTTCTTTGGTGTTCTGCACCTATGGTGTTCTATGGTGTTCTGCACCTATGGTGTTCTATGGTGTTCTGCACCTATGGTGTTATATGGTGTTCTGCACCTATGGTGCTCTGTACCTATGGTGTTCTATGGTGTTCTGCACCTATGGTGCTCTGGACCTATGGTGTTCTATGGTGTTCTTCGCCTATCGTGTTCGGCACCTATCGTTTTCTGGACCTATGGTGTTCTGCACCAATGGTGTTCTATGGTGTTCTGCACCTGTGGTGTTCTATGGTGTTCTGCACCTGTGGTATTCTATGGTGTTCTGCACCTATGGTGTTATATGGTGTTCTGCACCTGTGGTATTCTATGGTGTTCTGCACCTATGGTGTTCTGCACTTATGGTGATTTATGGTGTTCTGCACCTATGGTATTCTATGGTGTTCTGCATCTATGGTATTCTATGGTCTTCTGCACCTATGGTGTTATATGGTGTTATATGGTGTTATATGGTGTTATATGGTGTTCTATGGTGTTATGCACCTATGGTGTTATATGGTGTTCTGCACCTATGGTGTTATGCACCTATGGTGTTATATGGTGTTCTGCACCTATGGTGTTCTGCACCTATGGTGTTCTATGGTCTTCTGCACCTATGGTGTTCTATGGTCTTCTGCACCTATGGTGTTTTATGGTGTTATGCACCTATGGTGTTATATGGTGTTCTGCACCTATGGTGTTCTATTGTGTTCTGCACCTATGGTGTTATATGGTGTTCTGCACCCATGGTGTTATATGGTGTTATATGGTGTTATATGGTGTTCTATGGTGTTCTGCACCTATGGTGTTATATGGTGTTCTGCGCCTATGGTGTTCTGCACCTATGGTGTTCTATGGTGTTCTGCACCTATGGTGTTTTATGGTGTTCTGCACCTATGGTGTTATATAATGTTATGCACCTATGGTGTTATATATGCACCTATGGTGTTATATAATGTTATGCACCTATGGTGTTATATGATGTTCTGGACCTATGGAGTTCTATGGTGTTATGCACCTATGGTGTTCTATGGTGTTATGCACCTATGGTGTTCTATGGTGTTCTTTGGTGTTCTGCACCTATGGTGTTCTATGGTGTTCTGCACCTATGGTGTTCTATGGTGTTCTGCACCTATGGTGTTATATGGTGTTCTGCACCTATGGTGCTCTGTACCTATGGTGTTCTATGGTGTTCTGCACCTATGGTGCTCTGGACCTATGGTGTTCTATGGTGTTCTTCGCCTATCGTGTTCGGCACCTATCGTTTTCTGGACCTATGGTGTTCTGCACCAATGGTGTTCTATGGTGTTCTGCACCTGTGGTGTTCTATGGTGTTCTGCACCTGTGGTATTCTATGGTGTTCTGCACCTATGGTGTTATATGGTGTTCTGCACCTGTGGTATTCTATGGTGTTCTGCACCTATGGTGTTCTGCACTTATGGTGATTTATGGTGTTCTGCACCTATGGTATTCTATGGTGTTCTGCATCTATGGTATTCTATGGTCTTCTGCACCTATGGTGTTATATGGTGTTATATGGTGTTATATGGTGTTCTATGGTGTTATGCACCTATGGTGTTATATGGTGTTCTGCACCTATGGTGTTATGCACCTATGGTGTTATATGGTGTTCTGCACCTATGGTGTTCTGCACCTATGGTGTTCTATGGTCTTCTGCACCTATGGTGTTCTATGGTCTTCTGCACCTATGGTGTTTTATGGTGTTATGCACCTATGGTGTTATATGGTGTTCTGCACCTATGGTGTTCTATTGTGTTCTGCACCTATGGTGTTATATGGTGTTCTGCACCCATGGTGTTATATGGTGTTATATGGTGTTATATGGTGTTCTATGGTGTTCTGCACCTATGGTGTTATATGGTGTTCTGCGCCTATGGTGTTCTGCACCTATGGTGTTCTATGGTGTTCTGCACCTATGGTGTTTTATGGTGTTCTGCACCTATGGTGTTATATGGTGTTCTGCGCCTATGGTGTTATATGGTGTTCTGCACCTATGGTGTTATATGGTGTTCTGCACCTATGGTGTTCTATGGTGTTCTGCACCTATGGTGTTATATGGTGTTCTGCACCTATGGTGCTCTGTACCTATGGTGTTCTATGGTGTTCTGCACCTATGGTGCTCTGGACCTATGGTGTTCTATGGTGTTCTTCGCCTATCGTGTTCGGCACCTATCGTTTTCTGGACCTATGGTGTTCTGCACCAATGGTGTTCTATGGTGTTCTGCACCTGTGGTGTTCTATGGTGTTCTGCACCTGTGGTATTCTATGGTGTTCTGCACCTATGGTGTTATATGGTGTTCTGCACCTGTGGTATTCTATGGTGTTCTGCACCTATGGTGTTCTGCACTTATGGTGATTTATGGTGTTCTGCACCTATGGTATTCTATGGTGTTCTGCATCTATGGTATTCTATGGTCTTCTGCACCCATGGTGTTATATGGTGTTATATGGTGTTATATGGTGTTCTATGGTGTTATGCACCTATGGTGTTATATGGTGTTCTGCACCTATGGTGTTATGCACCTATGGTGTTATATGGTGTTCTGCACCTATGGTGTTCTGCACCTATGGTGTTATATGGTGTTCTGCACCCATGGTGTTATATGGTGTTATATGGTGTTATATGGTGTTATATGGTGTTCTATGGTGTTATGCACCTATGGTGTTATATGGTGTTCTGCACCTATGGTGTTATGCACCTATGGTGTTATATGGTGTTCTGCACCTATGGTGTTCTGCACCTATGGTGTTCTATGGTCTTCTGCACCTATGGTGTTCTATGGTCTTCTGCACCTATGGTGTTTTATGGTGTTATGCACCTATGGTGTTATATGGTGTTCTGCACCTATGGTGTTCTATTGTGTTCTGCACCTATGGTGTTATATGGTGTTCTGCACCCATGGTGTTATATGGTGTTATATGGTGTTATATGGTGTTCTATGGTGTTCTGCACCTATGGTGTTATATGGTGTTCTGCGCCTATGGTGTTCTGCACCTATGGTGTTCTATGGTGTTCTGCACCTATGGTGTTTTATGGTGTTCTGCACCTATGGTGTTATATGGTGTTCTGCGCCTATGGTGTTATATGGTGTTCTGTACCTATGGTGTTCTATGGTGTTCTGTACCTACGGTGTTCTATGGTGTTCTGCTCCTACGGTGTTCTATGGTGTTCTGCTCCTATGGTGTTCTATGGTCTTCTGCACCTATGGTGTTCTATGGTCTTCTGCACCTATGGTGTTTTATGGTGTTATATGGTGTTCTGCACCTATGGTGTTCTATTGTGTTCTGCACCTATGGTGTTATATGGTGTTCTGCACCCATGGTGTTATATGGTGTTATATGGTGTTCTATGGTGTTCTGCACCTATGGTGTTATATGGTGTTCTGCGCCTATGGTGTTCTGCACCTATGGTGTTCTATGGTGTTCTGCACCTATGGTGTTTTATGGTGTTCTGCACCTATGGTGTTATATGGTGTTCTGCGCCTATGGTGTTATATGGTGTTCTGTACCTATGGTGTTCTATGGTGTTCTGTACCTACGGTGTTCTATGGTGTTCTGTACCTACGGTGTTCTATGGTGTTCTGCTCCTACGGTGTTCTATGGTGTTCTGCTCCTACGGTGTTCTGCACCTATTGTGGCCATCTGCTTTCTATTTCCTCCCCCCTCCTCTCCCATCCCCTTCCCTCCCCCAGTCCAAGAGGGCTTGATTGGTGGGTCACTCCTCTCCCCAGCTGGCTCTGATGACTGTAGGCCTGTGGTATTTGTCAGGTTATTTTGTGTGTGTGTGTGTGTGTGTGTGTGTGTGTGTGTGTGTGTGTGTGTGTGTGTGTGTGTGTGTGTGTGTGTGTGTGTGTGTGTGTGTGTGTGTGTGTGTGTGTGTGTGTGAGAGAGAGAGATCTTTGGGGAACACAGCTGGATGGAAAGCAGTGTGTTTTACAATTACAGTGAGAAAGTTAGACGCACAAATATCATATCCTCCAAGATATGCTAACCTCTCAGTATTACAATAACAGGGGAGGTTAGCATCTTATATCATATCCTCCAAGACATGCTAACCTCTCAGTATTACAATAGCAGGGGAGGTTAGCATTTTTGGGGATATGGTATTTGTGCATCTGTAACTTTCTCACTCATCGTTATTCTGCACCTACCTTCTATGGTGTTCTGCACCTACGGTGTTCTATGGTGTTCTGCACCTGTGGTATTATATGGTGTTCTGCACCTATGGTGTTCTATGGTGTTCTGCACCTATGGTGTTCTGCACCTATGGTGTTCTGCACCTATGGTGTTCTATGGTGTTCTGCACCTATGGTGTTATATGGTGTTCTGCACCTATGGTGTTCTGCACCTATGGTGTTCTATGGTGTTCTGCACCAATGGTGTTCTATGGTGTTCTGCACCTATGGTGTTCTGCACCTATGGAGTTCTATGGTGTTCTGCACCTGTGGTATTCTATGGTGTTCTGCACCTGTGGTATTCTATGGTGTTCTGCACCTATGGTGTTCTATGGTGTTCTGCACCTATGGTGTTCTATGGTGTTCTGCACCTATGGTGTTCTATGGTGTTCTGCACCTATGGTGTTCTGCACCTATGGTGTTCTGCACCTATGGTGTTCTGCACCTATGGTGTTCTATGGTGTTCTGCACCTATGGTGTTCTATGGTGTTCTGCACCTATGGTGTTCTATGGTGTTCTGCACCTATGGTGTTCTGCACCTATGGTGTTCTGCACCTATGGTGTTCTATGGTGTTCTGCACCTATGGTGTGTCTGTATCTGTCTCTGTATCTGTCTCTGTAGCTC
Organism: Oncorhynchus masou masou; assembly: GCF_036934945.1. Taxonomy (NCBI): domain Eukaryota; kingdom Metazoa; phylum Chordata; class Actinopteri; order Salmoniformes; family Salmonidae; genus Oncorhynchus; species Oncorhynchus masou. Next base: position 60,833,549 of record NC_088234.1, read on the forward strand.
TGTATCTGTCTTTGTAGCTCTGTTTTCTTTTGCTCTGTCTCTGTAGCTCTGTCTCTATTCACAATCCATTCAGGATTATCTGTAGTCATGGTAGAATCCACATGAATGTAAAGGTGTTTAAAAAACATATTATATTTTTATGTACAATTTATGTACAACAGGTCTGTGAGAGCCAGAAATCTTGCTTGTTTGTAGGCGACCAAATACTTATTTTCCACCATAATTTCCAAATAAATTCATAAAAAATCCTACAATGTGATTTTCTGGGTTTTTTTCTCATTTTGTCTGTCATAGTTGAAGTGTACCTATGATGAAAATTACAGGCCTCTCTCATCTTTTTAAGTGGGAGAACTTGCACAATTGGTGGCTGACTAAATACTTTTTTGCCCCACTAAGTGAATTTGTCCCAATACTTTTGATCTTTTGGTCCCCTAAAATGAGGGGGACTGTACAAAACTGTTCACCTGATATGGATGTAAACACCCTCAAATTAAAGCTGACAGTCTGCACTTTAACCTCATATTCAAAAAAATAACAAATGTCTCACTGTCCCAATACTTTTGCAGTTCACTGCACGTCTCTCTCACTTTCTCAACGTCAAGCCTTCTCTCTCCTTCTCTTTCTTTACCCCTCTGTTTATGTCTCTATCTGTCCCTCTCTCCTTCTCGCTTTCTCTCTCTAGTCCACTTTTTACTGTCAGAACTCACTGTTTTTATTTCTCTTCATTAGTCCTATGATTTGTCTACGAAGGTTCTGTGTAGGAACTGTGAGTAGGAGTACAGGATGGGAAACTGTTACTGCATCGAGGCTTTCCAGTCTGTCTCGGGAGTGTATGAAAACCTGTCTGTGTAAGGTAATGGGGACGTGCGTGTGTGTGGGGGGGGGGGGTGGATGTGTGTGTGTGTGTGGATGTGTGTGGATGTGTGTGGATGTATGTGGGTGGATGTGTGTATGTGTGTGGATGTGTGTGTGTGTGGATGTGTGTGTGTGTGGATGTGTGTGTGTGGATGTGTGTGTGCGTGCGTGGTGAGTCACAGCCCTGCCCGCTGTGGTGTGGTTTTCAGGATGTAGCTGACTGCATGGCCAACTGGTTTGGTAGTGAAACTCCCTCCCCTGTGGACACACACACACACACACACACACACACACACACACACACACACACACACACACACACACACACACACACACACACACACACACACACACACACACACACACACACACACACACACACACACAGTCTGTTCCATCTAAACACTCTGACCCTTATCTTTGCACACAAGGGTCAGAGGCAGGGACATAAACAAACATTATCTGCTGCACAGACACAAACACATCTTTAAGTTATTTTTGATAATTTGCAAACCCCATATTATTATGCACAAAGTCCCCACTCTCGGCTGTCTTGTTTGTTGTTGATGCTAAAACCCATAAGAACTGGATCAGAGCACTGTCCTCTACTGACTCTAGTGTCACGGTCCTCAAATGGTCCCTATCTAACTGACACAAGATGTTTTTACTACATTCATCCCCTAGTGTTTGTGTTCTCAAGTGGCCACTGGAATGCATGGCTTTGTGTACCAAATGGCACCCTATTCCCTACATTGTGCACTACATTTGACCAGAGCACCATGGGTCCTGGTCAAAAGTAGTGCACTCAAAAGGGAATAGGGTGCCATTTGGGACTGAGCCTGAACCTCTGGTCATCTGTGGTCTCAGACCTCCGTGACAGGCGTGGTGTTTTAGACAGACACTAACAATGTCCTCCCACTGTGTTGATCGACACCAGCATTGCCAAAAAAATGTAATTAAGAACTAACACCTCACACTTTTTTTCACCCCTACCAGCACTGAATTTGCTGATAGCTACTTTATTGAGGGAAAATGTACTTACTATGACTGAGATATGTGGTTGTCTCAAGATCAATGCACTAACTGTAAGTCGCTCTGGATAAGAGCATCTGCTAAATGACTACAATGTAAATGTAAATGCAACGACAGTCTTACTGAGGTCTGCAGACTTCGTTCCATGTTGGCAGTTGTTCACAACAAAAAAATCAGATGTGTGTTTGCCATTGTATGGAAGTGTGAGGAATTTATGTTAACCATGTGACCTGAAGAGGAAAATAACTCTGGTCCCCAGTTCTATCACATGACCAGGGAAAAATCCTGGTCCTACTTTTAAACACCTTTTTATATGGTTGTGGTTCTTCACTCGTTGGCTGTGGAGAACAAAGAGTTTTCTGACCATGTGACCAGACAAGGAATAACTCCAAGCCCTAGTTATGTATAATAGCTGGTCTGGTTACCACAGGCTATGTCCCTGCCTCACCCCCCGCTCTGCTAGTGTTTTGAGTTGATCTGAAATGTGGTCAGAGCGTAACCAATCCAGCTCAGGCTGTCTTTACTGTAAACACTGTATCATGTGCATCTGCTGGCCCAGATACAGAGACAGAGTCAGAGACAGAGATACAGAGACAGAGCTACAAAGATGGAGACAGAGCTAGAGAGACAGAGCTACAAAGATGGAGACAGAGCTAAGAGAGACAGAGCTACAAAGATGGAGACAGAGCTAGAGAGACAGAGCAACAAAGATGGAGACAGAGCTAGAGAGACAGAGCTAGAGAGACAGAGCAACAAAGATGGAGACAGAGCTAGAGAGACAGAGCTACAAAGATGGAGTCAGAGCTAGAGAGACAGAGCTATAAAGATGGAGACAGAGCTAGAGAGACAGAGCTAGAGAGACAGCGATAGAGAGACAGCGATAGAGAGACAGAGACAGAGCTACAAAGACAGATACAGTGCTACAGACAGAGAGAAAGCTGGAGCGACAAAGAGAGACAGAGACAGAGCGAGAGCTAGAAAGAGAGAAATAGACATAGCTACAAAGACAGAGACACATACAGAGCTACAGAGACACAGCAACAGAGACAGATACAGAGCTACAGACAGAGACAGAGCTAAAGTACACAGAGACAGAGCTACAGAGACAGATACAGAACTACAGAGACAGAGCTACAGTACACTGAGACAGAGCTACAGTACACTGAGACAGAGCTACAGTACACTGAGACAGAGCTACAGTACACAGCGACAGAGCTACAGTACACAGCGACAGAGCTACAGTACACAGCGACAGAGCTACAGTATACAGAGCTACAGACAGAGACAGAGCTAGAGACAGAGCTAGAGACAGAGCTACAGACAGAGACAGAGCTACAGACAGAGACAGAGCTACAGACAGTGACAGCGCTACATAGACAGAGACAGAGCTACAGAGACAGAGCTACAGAGACAGAGCTACAGAGACAGAGCTACAGACAGATACAGAACTACAGACACAGAGCTACATAGACATAGCTACAGATACAGAGAAAGAGACAGATGCAGAGACAGATGCAGAGACAGATGCAGAGACAGATGCAGAGACAGATGCAGAGACAGATGCAGGGCTACAGAGACAGATACAGAGCTACAGAGACAGATACAGAACTACCGATACAGAGCTGCAGAGACAGATACAGAGCTGCAGAGCTAAAGATACAGAGCTGCAGAGACAGATACAGAGCTATAGAGATAGAGCTACATATGCAGAGACAGAGACAGATACAGAACTACAGAGACAGATACAGAGCTACAGAGACAGAGCTACAGAGACAGAGCTAGAGAGACAGACACAGAGCTGCATATACAGATACAGAGCTACAGAGCTACAGATACAGAGCTACAGAGGCAGAGCTACAGAGACAGATACAGAACTACAGAGACATAGCTACAGATACAGAGGCAGAGACAGAGACAGATGCAGAGACAGATGCAGAGACAGATGCAGAGACAGATGCAGAGACAGATGCAGAGACAGATGCAGAGACAGATGCAGAGACAGATGCAGAGACAGAGACAGAGACAGAGACAGAGACAGATACAGGGCTACAGAGACAGATACAGAGCTACAGAGCTAAAGATACAGTGCTGCAGAGACAGATACAGAGCTATAGAGACAGAGCTACAGAGGCAGAGATGGAGCTACATATGCAGTGACAGAGACAGATACAGAACTACAGAGACAGATACAGAGCTACAGAGCTACAGAGACAGAGCTACAGAGACAGAGCTACAGAGACAGAGCTAGAGAGACAGACACAGAGCTGCAGATACAGATACAGAGCTACAGAGCTACAGATACAGAGCTACAGAGGCAGAGCTACAGAGACAGATACAGAACTACAGAGACATAGCTACAAAGACGGAGACAGAGCTAGAGAGACAGAGCTACAAAGATGGAGACAGAGCTAGAGAGACAGAGCTAGAGAGACAGAGCTACAAAGATGGAGACAGAGCTCGAGAGACAGAGCTACAAAGATGGAGACAGAGCTAGAGAGACAGAGCTACAAAGATGTAGACAGAGCTAGAGAGACAGAGCAAGAGAGACAGAGCTACAAAGATGGAGACAGAGTGAGAGAGACAGAGCTAGAGAGACAGAGCTACAAAGATGGAGACAGAGTGAGAGAGACAGAGCTACAAAGATGGAGACAGAACTAGAGAGACAGAGCGAGAGAGACAGAGCTACAAAGATGGAGACAGAGATAGAGAGACAGAGCTACAGAGACAGAGCTACAGAGACAGATACAGAGCTACAGACAGAGACAGAGCTACAGAGACAGAGCTACAGAGACAGAGCTACAGAGACAGAGCTACAGTGACAGATACAAAGCTGCAGAGAAAGATACAGAGCTACAGAGACAGATACAGAGCTAGAGCGACAGTTACAGAGCTACAGAGACACAGCAACAGAGACAGATACAGAGCTACAGAGACAGAGCTACAGAGACAGATACAGAGCTACAGAGACAGATACAGAGCTACAGACAGAGACAGAGCTACAGTACACAGAGACAGAGCTACAGAGACAGATACAGAACTACAGAGACAGAGCTACAGACAGAGCTACAGAGACAGAGCTACAGTACACTGAGACAGAGCTACAGTACACTGAGACAGAGCTACAGTACACTGAGACAGAGCCACAGTACACTGAGACAGAGCTACAGTACACAGCGACAGAGCTACAGTACACAGACACATAGCTACAGAGACAGAGCTACAGAGACAGAGCTACAGAGACAGAGCTACAGACAGATACAGAACTACAGACACAGAGCTACAGACACAGAGCTACATAGACAGAGCTACAGATACAGAGACAGATACAGAAACAGAGACAGATACAGAGACAGATACAGAGACAGATACAGAGACAGATACAGAGACAGAGACAGATACAGATACAGAGACAGATACAGAGACAGAGACAGATACAGAGACAGATACGGAGACGGAGACAGGGCTACAGGGACAGGGCTACAGGGACAGGGCTACAGGGACAGGGCTACAGGGACAGGGCTACAGAGACAGGGCTACAGAGACAGGGCTACAGAGACAGGGCTACAGAGACAGGGCTACATAGACAGATACAGAGCTACAGAGACAGAGCTACAGAGACAGAGCTAAAGATACAGAGCTGCAGAGACAGATACAGAGCTGCAGAGACAGA